>NC_051158.1:44975087-45018080 GCF_013339745.2 Dermacentor silvarum | reverse complement strand
TACTACGTCGTCTACTTACTTCGCCGCCGATTCTTCGACACTACGATCCGACAGCGCCCACAGAGCTACACACGGACGCCAGTGGCATCGGACTTGGTGCAGTCCTAGCGCAACGGAAAGACGGCTACGACGAGTACGTCGTCGCATATGCGAGTCGCACTTTAAAGAAGGCAGAAGCCAACTACTCTGTCACAGAGAAAGAGTGCTTGGCCATTATTTGGGCTCTCGTCAAATTTCGTCCGTACCTGTATGGTCGCCCTTTTGACATTGTTACCGACCACCACGCCCTTTGCTGGCTTCCTCGTTGAAAGATCCGTCAGGTCGCCTCGGCCCGCTGGGCACTTCGCTTACAAGAATATAACATCCGCGTTGTCTACCGGTCGGGCCGAAAGCACTCCGACGCCGATGCGCTTTCCCGATCACCGCTACCTTCCGATGTGGCTTCCGTGTCAACGCCCTTCGCATCCATGTCGACGATCAACGTCGCTGATATTGCCGGCCGAGCAGCGTAAGGATCCCTGCTTTCAACTATGCTGAATTTCCTCCACGATCCCTCCGTCACACCCTCTTCTCGAACACTTCGTCGCCAAGCCGCTCACTTTGCTGTCCACGACAACGTCCTTTACCGCAGAAATTATTTGCCTGATGGTCGCAAATGGCGCTTGTGATACCACGACACATGCGTACTGACATATGCGCTTATTTCCATGACGCTCCTCATAATGGTCACGACCGGCGTTCTGAAAACGTACACTCGGCTGAGGCAGCGTTTCTACTGGCATGGCATGTATCACTTCGTGCGCCAGCACGTACGCGCTTGCACGGCGTGCCAAAGGCGTAAAATTCAACAGCGCCCTCCTGGCGAGTTACAGCCGCTCCCCTGCCCGGCCCGGCCATTTGATCGCGTCGGCATAGACCTATACGGGCCACTTCCCTACAGTTCCTCGGGTAACCGATGGATAATTGTAGGCGTCGACCACTTGACGCGCTACGCCGAGACTGCCGCACTTCCGGCGGCTTCTGCGCGTGACGTTGCCTTCTTCATCTTGCGGAACTTCGTTCTTCGACATGGAGCACCACGCGAACTGCTCAGCGACCGGGGGCGTGTGTTCCTGTCCGAAGTAATACAAGCCCTTCTCGCTGCATGCAGCATCGTTCACCGCAAGTCTACCGCCTACCACCCGCAAACGAACGGCTTGACAGAGAGGTTCAACCGCACACTCGGTGACATGTTGACTATGTACGTTGCCTCGGACCACAGTAACTGGGACACTGTTTTGCCGTTCGTCACGTATGCCTATAATACCGCCACACAAGCTACCACTGGCTTTTTCGCCATTCTTTCTGTTATATGGCCGCGAGCCCTCGTGTACAATGGACACCCTGCTGCCATACCGACCCGACGCTTCTGAATGCACGCCAGTGTCTGAAGCCGCCAAATACGCAGAGGACTGTAGGCAGCTCGCCCGTACCCTTACGACCGCCGCCCAAGGTCGCCAAAAGCTGCGGCATGACAGTGACGTGCCTACACCACATTTTCCGCCTGGTTCCCTTGTTTGGTTGTGGATCCCACCTCACAGCCCTGGCCTTTCAACCAAACTTCTTGCACGCTATGATGGTCCCTACCGCGTCATCGACCGTACCTCGGCTGTCAACTACGTTGTCGAGCCTGTGACGCCATCACACGACCTTAGACATCGCGGACGTGACACGGTTCATGTCAGCCGACTTAAGCCATACTATGACCCCCTGATCCTACCTACGCCGTAGGTCGCCAGGATGGCTCATCTTCTCTCCCGGGGCCATTGTAGTGAAGAAGAGGAAGAAGTGCTCTTGCGTCTGTCGCTGTGCGCACCATCAGCGTTCGTGGACTGCCTCGATTGCGTGAGACGTCTAATAAATCGTCATATCACACTTGTTATAATCTGACCGCGTAGATAACTCTGGTTACTCGGTGCCTGTCCGAACAAACAATATAGTTGCTGCATATACGATACATGTATGACCAAATTCATGGCCAGTCTTTGAGTACAGGTGTGACACGTTGACGCCAGGTGTATGTACTCTTAAAGAACCTGCTTCACCAAAACAAACAACCTAATTCGATATCGCGTGCAGGATGTTGTCGTGCATTAGAGGAGATGTATAAGAGCGTGAGTGCCAACTAGGAGCGGCAGATCCACAACAGACACCTCCGCGGTGAAACGCGGCCGTTTGTTGAAAAGCCATTGTCACGAAGCTGTAGCCAGTATTTTTCATATGTGACTGGTTCCTATAATATTTCAACAGGGGTGCTGTAAATAAAGAAAATATTGACACGTATACATGTTTATCTTTCACCGGTGGCCGCTTTCCACCGGCTAACAAATGTTAAACGTTATCACTCGGCGCAGGATGCGCCTGTATCGGAAGTTTCTAGAACGTTATCGATGCTTCTTTTCGTTGCCTGTTTTCACCGACGCTTATGTTATCTGATTGTGTGACCGACGCGAATTGTCTAGAACTTTCTGGAAGACACGCGGGCACTAGTGATTAATCTGGAACCTTCGATGACTCAGGTATAAAAGCCCCCCGCAGGGCGTCTGCGTCAGCAGGCGTTTGGTGTGTTGCGACACCACGGACCCGAGCACATGGGGGTTGGACCCTCCCGCGTCTAACCGTGCGCGGCTTAGCCGTGTCCGGGGAAAAGGGGATCCTGGAGGTTGAGCCGAAGCCGGGAGTTTGGACCTTTATGGCCCCCCGGCGGAGGCAACACACCTCTTTGGCCTCGGCTTCACGTAGACGGCACCCCCGGACTGACCCACCCGGGGGAAATCGGTAGTTGCCTTTTCCTGTCTCTCTCTCTCTCGAACCTTCGCCTTTCTGTCTCTCTTTGCATCTCTCCTGTCTTCTTTTCACTTCCTTTTACTTCCAATTTTCCAGGCAGCAAGGGTTAACCTGGTGTAATTTATCCAACCTTGGGTCTATTATATTAGGTTATAGTGGCTATGTACAGCTGGCGTCTGCGTCTCCTTCGGGTCTCGTAGCGTCCCCTTGTTGGGCTCGGTGGTGGGTGGCTGGCATAGCTGCCGAAATCAGTGTTACCTTTATGGCTTTTTCGTCATTTCCCCCACTCCTTGATCGCCCTCATAAACGAGGGCGCACCGAAGAAGTTTTCAAGTTTTTTGGCCACCAAGTAGATAACTTTCCACGATTTCACGTGATACACTCAGAGAAAACTGAAAAGTCAGCAAGAATCATCTCACCTTTCCTGGTTGCGAAATCACTGATTGAAACTTTTGGCCCAGGTTACAAAGTCTCCAAGTTGGCAAGCGGGGATCTACTTCTTGAACTCCGCGATAAAATGCAATATGAAAAGCTACCTAAACTTGTGTCTTTCGGGGCCATTCCTGTGAGTGTCACCCCCCACCGTTCTATGAACACCATTCGTGGTGTCATCTCCGATGATGATCTAATGGAGCTTACTGAGACTGAACTTTTGGAGGGATGGAGTGACCAGAATGTCATCAATGTGAAAAGAATTAAGATGAGACGTGATGGTAAAGAGATTCAAACAAAGCATCTAATCCTAACATTCGGCTCAAGTGTGCTTCCCGAGATTATCGAGACAGGCTATGTAAAGATCCGAGTCAGGCCCTATATCCCGAATCCCCTCCGCTGCTTCAAATGCCAGAGGTTTGGCCACAGTTCTCAGAACTGCCGAGGCCGAATAACCTGTGCCAAATGTGCTGATGAACATCCGTCTGAATCTTGTGAGAACACGCCACACTGTGTAAACTGTGATGGGGAGCACGCCGCGTACTCGCGGTCCTGTCCATCTTGGAAGAAGGAGAAGGAGATCGTAACGATCAAAGTCAAAGAGAACATATCATTCAGAGAAGCACGAAGGCGGGTTTCCTACCTGCCGAAGAATAGCTTTGCCGAAGTGGCGCGTCAGGGGGCAGCGCCACAACGGCCTCAGGCGGCTGCCCGGCCCGCACACAGTGAGCCGGCGGTGACGCCATCCGCCCCCTCGGCGGCTGCAGCTAGCGCTGCGCCGCCATCCCAGAAAAAGGGGCCATCGACCTCCGGGCTGGTGGCCTCAAGGGTTTCGTCTCTTGAGACGAGGCCTCCACGTCCAACACAGCGCTTGCAAGAGCGCGTGTCCAGCGCCCTGCAAGAGGCGATGGACACAACAACCAGCCAGATGGCGCCATCAGCGCCTAGTGAGCGGCGAGATTCTCGCGATCGCTCCAGAAAAGAAAAATCCCGCATCACAGGGCCCGACAAAGGCTCTGTGAACTGATTTGCATTCCCTGAACACACAGCACAAACTCCTATTTCATTATGAACACGCAAATATTACAATGGAACGTTAGGGGTCTCCTTTGTAACCTTGATGATGTCAAAGAGCTCCTTCTTAAATATAGTCCGAGGGTGCTGTGTGTCCAGGAGACGCATCTCAAAGCAGAGAACACAAACTTTTTAAGGCACTATGCCATTTTTCGGAAGGACCGCGACGACGCTACCGCCTCGTCGGGTGGTGTCGCTATAATAGCAGATAAAGGTGTTGCCTGTCGGCAATTGAACCTCCGAACTTCCCTTGAGGCAGTTGCTGTCCGAGCAATACTGTTCGGTAAGCTAGTCACAATTAGTTCTATTTACGTCCCTCCTTGTTATCAACTTTCCAAGACACAGTTTCAAAGCTTCATTGATGAACTTCCTCCGCCATACATAGTTGTCGGTGATGTGAACGCTCATAGCCCCTTATGGGGCGACTCTCGTTTAGATGCGCGAGGACGCCTTATAGAAAATTTTCTGTTTTCTTCAGGTGCATCTATACTTAACAAGAAAGAGCCAACTTATTACAGCGTTACACATAACACATACTCAGCCATTGATTTAAGTATAGTATCGAGTACTCTAATTCCATATCTGGAGTGGTCTGTTCTCAGGAACCCCTTTGGGAGCGACCATTTCCCAGTTATGCTAAACTTAACAAAACAAGATACATGCTTGCCACATTTTCCTCGATGGAACATGGACTCGGCCAACTGGGAAATGTTCCGAGAGCTTACGTATTTAGGCGGAGATGAAATTGCTGTTTTTAATATAGAAGACGCTGTTGCATACCTAACAGATTTCATTATTAGCGCTGCAGCTAAATGTATTAAGCAAACTAGTGGATTAGCTAATAAGCGTCGCATCCCATGGTGGAACGACGAATGTCGGAAAGCGCGCAAAAATCAAAACAAAGCTTGGAGATTGCTTCGCAATTCTCCAACTGCTGAAAACCTCATTAATTTCAAACAGATCAAATCACAAGGTAGGAGAACACGTCGACGTGCAAAGAGGGAAAGTTGGGATAGGTACATCGCCAGTATAAATTCGTACACCGATGAAAGAAAAGTCTGGAATCGGGTAAATAAACTAACAGGTCGGGAGTCGCATCCCCTACCCTTAGTAAGTACACAAGGTGATAGCCTGGAAGATCAGGCGGATTGTCTAGGCGAACATTTTGAGTATGTGTCAAGTGCATGGCACTATACCGAAACATTCCTGAGAATCAAAGAACGCGAAGAGCGGCGACCCCTAAATCGCAAAGGCTCATCGAGTGAGGCCTACAATTCCCCATTTACTTTAGCTGAGCTTAAAACATCTCTCGCTTGTTGCAACAACTCAGCGCCAGGTGGGGATCGTATCATGTACGAAATGATTAGGTACTTACACCCTGAAACACTGAAAACACTCTTGTCTCTTTTTAATGCCATGTGGGCGGCTGGCTGTATTCCGTCTTCATGGAAAGAAGCCATAGTCATCCCCATACTTAAACAAGGCAAAGACCCGTCCTTGGCCAGCAGCTACAGGCCAATAGCTCTAACAAGCTGCCTGTGCAAGCTGTACGAAAAAATGATAAACCGGCGCCTAATATGCTTCCTAGAAAATAACAAAATTCTGGACACCTACCAGTGTGGTTTTCGAGAAGGTATGTCTACAACAGACCACCTTGTCCGCATTGAGGCATATATTAGAGATGCTTTCATACATAAGCAGTTCTGTCTGTCTGTATTTCTAGACCTAGAGAAAGCTTACGACACCACATGGCGCTTCGGAATTCTCCGAGATCTTTCGGCGATGGGTGTTCGTGGCAATATGCTTAACACAATCGAAAGTTACCTCACTAATCGCACATTTCGCGTAAGGGTGGGCAGAGCTTTGTCTAGGTCATTCACACAAGAAACTGGTGTGCCGCAGGGTGGTGTGCTTAGCTGCACACTATTTATTGTAAAAATGAATTCCCTGCACACAGTCATTCCACGCACAATGTTTTATTCGGTTTATGTCGACGATGTGCAGATAGCCTTTAAGTCATGTAATATTGCCATCTGCGAACGACAGGTACAGCTGGGAATGAACAGATTGTCCAAATGGGCGGAGGAGAATGGTTTTAAAGTTAACGCTCAGAAGAGCACTTGCATGCTCTTTACAAACAAGAGAGGCGTAACGCCTGTCCCAAGTATACAAATCAAAGGAGATGCGCTCTCTGTGAGCAGCGAGCATAAGTTTCTAGGAATCATTTTAGATTCCAAGCTTACATTTATTCCTCATATTAAGTATCTGAGGGCAAAATGCCTGAAGACAATGAACGTTCTGAAACTTCTGTCGCGCACAACATGGGGCAGTGATCGAAAGTGTTTGCTTTACTTGTATAAGAGTCTTGTCCTCTCACGGCTTGATTACGGGTCTATAATTTATAATTCTGCAACGCCAAGTGCATTAAAAATACTAGACCCCGTTCACAATCTGGGTATCCGCCTCGCGACCGGTGCTTTCCGAACAAGTCCGATCCAAAGCCTCTATGTAGAGTCTAACCAGTGGTCACTCCATCTGCAGCGTTCATATAGCAGTTTCACATACTTTCTGAAAGTACAAGCAAACAATGAACATCCTTCTTATTCAACCATAAATGACGTTACCGCTGCCACACTCTTCCATAATCGACCTGCAGCGAGAAAGCCATTCTCCTTGCGTGTGAGGAACCTCAGTGAGGAAATGGGTGTTCCGCTGCTTGATCATCGTCCTATGGCTCCAGTGAAACTGTTACCGCCGTGGCAGTGGCAACTCATAGATTGTGATACATCGTTTGTAGAGGTCAACAAACACGCGCCAGAGGCACACATTAAAATGCATTTCTTAGAGCTTCAATACAAGTACTCGTGTACGGAGTTTTACACAGACGCTTCCAAGTCACATGCCGGGGTATCTTATGCAGCCATCGGTCCATCCTTTTCGGAATCCGGTGTACTGCACCCGGAGACAAGTATCTTTACGGCTGAGGCCTATGCACTATTATCGGCTGTAAAGTATATAATGAGATCAAAACTTCAAAAGGCTATCATATTTACAGACTCCCAAAGTGTCGTGAAAGCATTGAAGTCACTCTGTAAACAGAAAAACCCTGTACTTAATGAGCTCTATTCCATTCTGTGTAAAGCTTATATCTCTAACCAGCATGTGATTATATGCTGGGTGCCGGGCCACAGAGGCATTGAGGGTAATGTTCGAGCAGACCAAATGGCCACATCAGTTACATCTCAGGCGTTACATCTCCCTACAGCTGCTGTGCCCGCAACAGATTTGAAGCCTTTCCTGCGAAAGAAACTGCGAAGCCACTGGCAACGCGTGTGGGACGCTGAAACAGATAATAAGCTTCACCTGATTAAACCACAGTTAGGTTTCTGGCCCCCCGTAACGAAAACACGGCGAACTGACGTCCTATTCTGTCGTCTCAGAATAGGACACACGTACGGCACCCACAGTTTTTTGCTGACTGGTGATGAACCACCAACCTGTGGTAGATGTGGAGAGAGGCTGACCGTCCTCCACGTCCTGCTGGAGTGTCGGGAAGCCGAAAGAGAGAGAAAGAAACATTTTCCCCTAGCATACCACCATTGTGTTCCTCTCCATCCTGCTATGTTTCTTGGTGAAGAGCCGCTTTTTAGCACTAAAGCTGTCCTAGGCTTCCTGAACGATGTGGTCCTGCATGTTAATAGTCCAATCGTTTCGTAGCGCATCCTCTCTCTAGAGGATGCTGCTGTGATAGTAGTTCAGCATCTATAGCACATGCCTCCAGGCCCTTGCACTTCAAGGGCTCTGTTAAGGCAGAAGTGCTTTTTGAGAACTTTCGCCTCTGACATATTTTAGTATACTATCATTCTTTCACAATGCATCTCTCGTGTCGATAGCACACTTCATTACTTATTGCCATATTCTTATTACCTATAGATTTTACACACTTTACAGTGACTATTTTAGGCCCCTTTACAGCCATGCCACATCTGTTTTATTCACACCTTATTATTCACTATTCATACCACTGACAAGCCATTATCATCGCCTTGGCGCTCTTTGGCCACATCTGGCCCTTGCGCCAATAAACTCTAACAATCATCATCATCAGGTATAAAAGCCGACGCGTCTCGCCGCTGATCAGATTTTCGACGATCGCCGCCTGTGTTCGCCGCTATCGTTGTGCTTTGAGTGTAGCTTGCTTTTGTGGGCACAGGTTCGCCCAATAAACAACCAGTTTCGTCATACACAGTTTTGCGACTGTTTTCTCTACCGTCACTACTACGTGACATCTGGTGGAGGTGCTAGTGCGTTCATGCAGCGAACGCCCCCGCAAAGCCGCGACCCAAGCCCGAAACCGGAGGACGAGACCAACGTCGCCAAGGACCAGCGAGCAAGCCGTAGGCAGCAAGGACTTGTGCCGGAGTTTGGACTTCTTCCCGAAAAGACCACTGCAATCAAGGCCAAGTCAACGACCAAAATGGCAGCACCAGCGTCCGCCATCCTGCTGCAGCAACCTCGGGAGCCACCGACCTTCCGTGGATCATCGGCTGAAGACCCTGAAACCTGGCTGGAGACATACGAGCGGACCGCGACGTTCAACAAATGGAGCGACGACGACAAGTTGCGCCATGTCTATTTTTCGTTAGATGACGCTGCTCGGACCTGGTTTGAGAACAGAGAGACCACCCTGGTTATGTGGGACCTTTTTCGTGAAAACTTCGTGAGGACCTTCACGAGTGTCGTACGAAAGGAGAGGGCAGAGGTTCTCTTAGAAACCAGAGTGCAATTGCCAAACGAGAACATCGCGATCTTCACGGAGGAGATGACTCGCCTCTTCGGCCACGCCGACCCCGACATGTCTGAAGAAAAGAAAGTTCGGTTCTTGATGCGGGGTGTCAAAGACCAACTATTCGCCGGATTGATGCGCAACCCGCCCAAGACTGTCGCCGAATTTCTTTCCGAGGATACAACGATCGAGAAGACGCTTGAAATGCGCGTCAGGCAATACAACCGCCGTGCCCTGACCAACTACGCCGACGCTCAAGCGCTAGGCGCCGACGACCTGCGCGAGACCATTAGAGCGGTCGTTCGCGAGGAGCTGCATAAGCTCTTTCCCAGGTCGCAGCCTCACGTGGCATCTATCGCCGACGTCGTCAAAGACGAAGTTCAGCGCTCACTTGGAGTTCCCGATGTGCAGCCACAATCGCCGCATCCCCAGCCGGAAGCGCTGACCTACGCCGCCGTCGCCCGTCGTCAAGGCCCCCCTCCGCGCTCGCGCCAGGGCCCCGTAACGCCGCAGTTCCGTCGTCCACCGCCGCCGCCGCCAGCACGCCCGCCCGTCGCCCAGCACAGCTACCAGAGGAAGACGGACATTTGGCGCGCCCCCGACCACCGCCCGCTCTGCTATCACTGCGGGGAAGCCGGCCATGTCTACCGTTGATGCCCATACCGCGAGATGGGCCTACGAGGGTTCCCCGTCAACGCGCCGCGTCCCGATCGAGGTGAACGACCGCGCGACATCGCCGACTACCTCGCCGGAGCCCAGTGGCAACCACGACGATCCTCACGCTCGCCGTCACCAGGCCGCTACATCTCGCCGCATCGCCGTCAGTACAACGGTCCCACCCGGGGCCGATCTCCCAGCCCTTACCCGGGAAACTAAAAGCAGCAACCGATGGAGGTGCGGTTGCTGTACGACGCAATGCCGAAGATCCTCCGACGCCGCCGTCGACGACGATTCGCTATTCATCACGACGAGATATCAGCACGCCGCCTAGCAACAGCCTTGACAGCACTTCGCCGCCGAAAGAAGACCTTCCGACGCGACGTAGCAGCAGCAGAGCAAGCCGATGCAGCCGTGATCCGACGCCACGAATTAACCGCAACGCCAAACGCCGGTCTACCTATCTAGACGTGCTCATCGATGGCCATAACGTCACCGCTCTCGTCGACACTGGAGCCGACTATTCCGTCTTCAGTGACCCGTTCGTCGCCAAGTTGAAGAAGGTGAAAACAGCCTGGCAAGGACCCGATATCCGGACAGCTGGAGGCCACCTAATAACGCCGACTGGAATCTGCACAGCGCGAGTCACTTTAAACAACCGCACTTACCCGGCGAGCTTCGTAATCCTGCAGCACTGCTCCAGGGATGTCATCCTAGGCATGGACTTTCTAAACCAATACGGTGCAGTCATCGACTTAAGATCCAAGTCGATAACGCTTTCAACGCACAACGCGCTACCACCGGATACAAGCATAAGTTACCATGCCTTGAATGTGCTTGAAGAACAAGTCACCGTTCCGCCTCACTCCAGCGTAATGATTTCCGTCGGTACCGAAGTGCCTGCAGACATGGAGGGCATCATCGAGGGCGATCATCACCTACTGCTCGACCGTGAAATTTGCGTCGCTAGAGGCATAGCTGAGCTACGTGCAGGGAAAGCAACGGTGATGCTCACGAACTTCAGCCCTGAATACAAGCACATTAACAAAGGCACCACGGTCGCCTACATCGACGAAATAGTACAAGCCAGCAGTGCTTTCGCCTTCACGGATTCCAGTGCACCTGCAACGACGACTATAATACCTGAGCCAACTTTCGACGTCAATCAAAACCTTCCCAGGCATAAGAAAGAACAACTAAAAGCTCTGCTCCTGCAATACAAGAACTGCTTCTCGTCGTCGTCAAAAGTTCGACAAACCCCTGTCGCCAAGCACCGCATCATCACGACGAAAATGTCCGCCCACTCCGTCAGAGCCCGTACCGAGTTTCGGCGCGCGAACGTGAAGCCATAAGGCACCAAGTCGACGAAATGCTACGCGACGACATCATCCAGCCGTCCAAGAGTCCGTGGGCGTCCCCCGTGGTGTTAGTGAAGAAGAAGGATGGAACCCTACGTTTCTGCGTCGATTATCGTCGCCTCAACAAGATCACGAAGAAGGACGTATACCCCTCCCACGGATTGACGACGCCTTGGATCGACTCTACAACGCAAAGTATTTTTCGTCGATGGACCTCAAAACCGGCTACTGGCAAATTGAAGTCGACGAGAGGGACCGGGAGAAGACTGCGTTTATAAAACCAGACGGACTGTTCGAGTTCAAGGTCATGCCATTTGGTCTTTGCTCGGCACCTGCGACTTTCCAACGCGTCATGGATACAGTACTGGCAGGCTTGAAGTGGCAGACTTGCCTCGTCTATTTGGACGACGTCGTTGTGTTTGCCTCAAGCTTCGAAGAACACCTGCGGCGCCTTGAAACACTTCTTCAAGCAATCAAAACCTCCGGACTCACGTTAAAGCCAGAAAAGTGCCGCTTCGCATATGAGGAGCTCTTGTTCTTGGGCCACGTCATCAACAAGTCTGGAGTGCTTTCCGACCCTCAGAAAACTGCAGCCATCTCCAACTTTCCTCCGCCCGCTGACAAGAAGGCAGTGCGTAGATTTCTTGGACTTTGCGCCTACTACAGGCGCTTCGTCAAGAATTTTTCAAGGATCGCAGAGCCACTGACGTACCTCACGAAGGCCGACGTCGAGTTCAAGTGGGACACGCCGCAACTCGAAGCATTTGAAGAACTGAAGCGACGCCTGCAATCGCCACCAATACTTGCGCATTTCGACGAAAACGCCGATGCCGAAGTCCACACCGACGCAAGCAGCGTAGGACTCGGCGCCGTGCTTGTGCAGAGGACTGATGGACTAGAAAGGGTTGTAAGTTACGCTAGCCGGTCGCTATCGAAGGCGGAAGCAAATTATTCCACAACAGAAAAGGAGTGCCTCGCCATCATCTGGGCTACATCAAAGTTTCGCCCCTACCTCTATGGCAGGCCCTTTAAAGTTGTGAGCGACCACCACGCCTTGTGTTGGCTAGCTAACTTGAAGGATCCTTCAGGTCGCCTCGCACGATGGAGTCTGAGACTTCAAGAATTCGACATCACCGTCGTTTACAAGTCCGGGCGAAAGCACTCTGACGCCGACTGCTTGTCTCGCGCCCCCGTCGAACCGCCGCCACAAGACGACCAGGATGACGACACTTTCTTGGGACCCATCAGTGCCGACGAATTCGCCGAACAACAGCGAGCCGACCCGGAACTAAGGAGCCTTGTAGACTACCTGGAAGGCAAGACCGTCATTGTGCCGAAGGTGTTCAGGCGAGGATTGGCGTCGTTTTTCTTGCAAAACGACATTCTCCTAAAGAACTTCTCGCCTCTCCGAGCCAACTAACTCCTCGTGGTACCCTCAGCATTGCGTCCAGAGGTTCTGCAAGCTCTCCATGACGACCCAACGGCTGGACATCTCGGTTTTTCACGCACTCTCGCGAGGATACAAGAAAAATACTACTGGCCTCGCCTCTCTGCCGACGTCGCCCATTACGTAAGGACATGCCGAGACTGTCAGCGACGCAAAACACCGCCGACAAGGCCAGCCGGACTTCTACAGCCAATCGAGCCACCTCGCCGAACGTTCCAGCAGATCGGGATGGACTTACTGGGGCCTTTTCCGACGTCGACGTCCGTGAATAAAGGGATCGTCGTCGCTACGGACTACCTCACACGCTACGCCGAAACAAAAGCCTTGCCCAAAGGCAGTGCCGCCGAGGTAGCCCGATTCTTCGTTGAGAACATCCTCCTGCGTCACGGTGCCCCAGAAGTCCTCATCACCGACAGAGGCACGGCCTTTACGGCAGAACTAACTCAAGCCATCCTGCGGTACAGCCAGACAAGCCATCGCCGCACCACCGCCTACCACCCGCAGACGAATGGCCTCACCGAGCGCCTAAATAAGACCATCGCCGACATGCTGGCAATGTACGTCGACGTCGAACACAAGACGTGGGATGCCATCCTTCCGTACGTGACCTTCGCATACAACACGGCCGTGCAAGAAACGACGCACATGGCACCGTTCAACCTGGTCTACGGAAGGAACCCGGCAACGACGCTTGACGCCATGCTACCAGACGTCGCTGACGAAGAAAATCTCGACGTTGCCACTTATTTGCAGCGTGCCGAAGAAGGTCGACAGCTCGCCCGCCTGCGCATCAAGAACCAGCAGAGGACTGACAGCCGACACTACAATCTACGACGACGCTACGTCGAGTACCAGCCCGGCGACCGTGTTTGGGTCTGGACTCCGATACGCCGACGAGGACTTAGCGAGAAACTGTTGCGTCGCTATTTCGGACCATATAAGATAATCCGACGTATTGGCGCACTGGACTATGAGGTCGTGCCAGACGGTATTTCGCAATCACAGCGGCGCCGGGCACGACCTGAAGTCATCCACGTGGTGCGTCTTAAGCCCTTCTACTCCCGCTGACGAGCTTATAGGTACTTTGTTACTTTGTTATTTTCTTTCTTTATTACGCGTCGTTTTGTTTTCGCTTTCGCGTTTGTTTGTAGCATCGGGACGATGCTTTTTAAGGGGAGGGTATTGACACGTATACATGTTTATCTTTCACCGGTGGCCGCTTTCCACCGGCTAACAAATGTTAAACGTTATCACTCGGCGCAGGATGCGCCTGTATCGGAAGTTTCTAGAACGTTATCGATGCTTCTTTTCGTTGCCTGTTTTCACCGACGCTTATGTTATCTGATTGTGTGACCGACGCGAATTGTCTAGAACTTTCTGGAAGACACGCGGGCATCAGTGATTAATCTGGAACCTTCGATGACTCAGGTATAAAAGCCGACGCGTCTCGCCGCTGATCAGATTGTCGACGATCGCCGACTGTGTTCGCCGCTATCGTTGTGCTTTGAGTGTAGCTTGCTTTTGTGGGCACAGGTTCGCCCAATAAACAACCAGTTTCGTCATACACAGTTTTGCGACTGTTTTCTCTACCGTCACTACTACGTGACAATATACTGTGTCGTGTTTTCATTTAGCATTGTTGGTGGCTAAATGAAAACATGACACTGCGTCTGTTGAGATATGGCCACTACACGTATGCGATAATTTGCGCGTAAAGTCTGGATGACAGACGGATATATGCAGCAAGCAGGCAACACAAGGGAGCTATCACTGGCCGACAATTTGACAATTATCTTGGAATATTTGTTCCCTACTTGTTGACCCTTTCCCAGTGCACTTGTTTCAAGCGCTGAGGCAAAAACGGCCGAGCAAGACTAATGCATTTCGACGCGTTTAGCACGACTGTACAAAAAAGACTGAGCGGTTAAGGATATCAAGAAATAAGCATTACTATAGTGCTCGTTGTGTCTTTTTCGGAACGCGAATAGTGTGCTATTGAGTTATTTTAACATAGTTTCATATATACTAGGAATTTACATGCCGTTGCAGGTGCGGTATATCCTTTTTATCGATTGTGTCAGGAAAATTGTTACTACCCAGTGATTTCAGCAGCCGATTTGCTGGCTCTGCCCTGCAACCAATGGAGCAGCGCGACTTGCGACAAAGTTTGGCAGGTTTCGAAACCTCGTGACCATGTATTTAGGAATGTCATCAATCCATTTTCACGAAGCCTGCTTGGTCAGTTCGGAGGAAGAAAATACTGCTGATTTCACAACATAAATTAGCTGGAGTCGATCTTGTCGGTTATGCTGTGTTTGACTGGGCTTGCCCATCTTATGGCAAAAAGAATGGCCACATTGCCCTTCTAGTAGTTATTGCGCGAAATAAAACTTGTTTTGTAACCTCTCCAATACTTTGTACTGGAGTATCAAAGCAACATCACACACCATTGTAGTAGCAATTGGATTCGAAAGTTCATTTCTTTCTTGATTTGGCGCGCACTGTAATGGTTTTGATATAACAGCCTTCTTGCTTGTGTGAAAGCTTTTCTTGGGAGAATAAACTGCTTTTCACGGATATATAACGCTTTGAAACAAGTACAAGTTTACTTCTTTACCTGATTGCAACAGCGCCTATCAAGCGACCGGAAAGAACATTTATCACGGGCGTAGGTTGTACTCGCAAAAAACAATATTTTTTTGCAAGAATAGGTCACCTGAGTCTTGTATCTTCTTGAACATCAATCAAAATTGAGGGTTGTCGTTTCAGTTTTAGCGACGTATGCGTTGAGCATGGCTGTCCTTGACAAAACGGAGTCAAGTGAGTTATTAACAGTATGAACACAAACGAAACAAACAAACCTAAAGATTGATCCACTTTCGTAATGTTGGTAAGCTAACCCAGCATATTCGTGGCGATTTTTTTTTCAGACATTTTTTCCAAGATAGAGGTGGTCGAACACAACCCTAAACAACCGTGGCCCACACTTCCTTTGTTGCAATACCACCGACCTCCCTCCAGGCGGGTGGGGAAAAGGGAACAAAAGCTTTCCTTTCCCTTCGAGTAGTTATGGGGAGGAGAGAAACAGATCCCACACAAAAGGAGATGTTAACCGTCGGAGTATCACCGAAGTCGTGGCGTAGTGGTTAGGGCGCCAGCCTCGGCTTCGGGAGGTCGCTGGTTCGAATCCCAGCACCGCCGGAAACCCGCCGGTAAAACCGGGTACAAGTGTCTCCCCTGCCCGGAGCATGGCTCCAATTCGTGGGATGTACACTTGGGAGGTGCTGCTAACTCCGCTACGTCAGTCTTCAAAGCACCTTCAAGGCCGCTCGAAGCAGGACGCTCAGTGGTTGCTGACATGACTCATTCGGTTGCAAACCTGAGTGGCATGTTTGGCAAGTCACGACTCCGAATTAAAACTCCCCAAAAAATACTGGCGTTGCCGTAACAGTGGCGGAGGTTGCGGCAAAAATCGTCACCTGTGCCTCTTCTTTTTTTTTCTTTTACCGTCGTATGTGATTTCCATATGCAGTATATCTATAGGATAACGACAATGTGGCGTGATATTTTAATTGGCTTGCAAGTATATATTCTACGCACGGTCGTTCTTATTTATATGATGGCGACTGATGCGCTTCCGTGATTCCGAAACGCTTGAGCTGAATTATTTCCTTGTTTACGACCCTAACCGAAAAGTCATCTATGGGACCGTATTTGAACATTGGGAATTTATTAGGGTTGACCTATGTATCAGCGTACAAACATTTGCAACCGGAAGGAGTCGAGATTAGCCGCTTCCCATATCACAGTCCATCCATGCACTCTGTTTGTTGACATCTGATATCAGGGAGGAGTTGCTAATACCACAATCAAACAATGAAACAAAAGCTGCGAGTACATTTGGTGATTTAATATTTGCTTTCTTTACATACTTTGCCTGTATTCAATGAACGTGAGCTGACATCGCACAATAATAAATACGAGGACGTTCAACTTGGGCCACAAGATTTCTGTGGTTGTGGCCTTGTCAATAGATCGGATGACCCTCTCAGTATGTGCTCGAATCGCCAACTTTCTACTTGTTATAATCTGGCCGCGTAGATAACTTTGGTTACTCGGTGCCTGTCCGAACAAACAATATAGTTGCTGCATATACGATACATGTATGACCAAATTCATGGCCAGTCTTTGAGTACAGGTGTGACACGTTGACGCCAGATGTATGTACTCTTAAAGAACCTGCTTCACCAAAACAAAGAACCTAATTCGATATCGCGAGCAGGATGTTGTCGTGCATTAGAGGAGAGGTATAAGAGCGTGAGTGCCAACTAGGAGCGGCAGATCCCCAACAGACACCTCCGCGGTGAAACGCGGCCGTTTGTTGAAAAGCCATTGTCACGAAGCTGTAGCCAGTATATTTCATATGTGACTGGTTCCTATAATATTTCAACAGGGGTGCTGTAAATAAAGAAAATATACTGTGTCATGTTTTCATTTAGCATTGTTGGTGGCTAAATGAAAACATGACACTGCGTCTATTGAGATATGGCCACTACACGTATGCGATAATTTGCGCGTAAAGTCTGGATGGCAGACGGATATATGCAGCCGGCCGGCAACACAAGGGAGCTATCACTGGCCGACAATTTGACAATTATCTTGGAATTTTTGTTCCCTACTTGTTGACCCTTTCCCAATGCACTTGTTTCAAGAGCTGAGGCAAAAACGGCCGAGCAAGACTAATGCATTTCGACGCGTTTAGCACAACTGTACAAAAAAGACTGAGCGGTTAAGGATATCAAGAAATAAGCATTACTATAGTGCTCGTTGTGTCTTTTTCGGAACGCGAATAGTGTGCTATTGAGTTATTTTAACATAGTTTCATATATACTAGGAATTTACGTGCCGTTGCAGGTGCGGTATATCCTTTTTATCGATTGTGTCAGGAAAATTGTTACTACCCAGTGATTTCAGCAGCCGATTTGCCGGCTCTGCCCTGCAATCCAATGGAGCAGCGCGACTTGCGACAAAGTTTAGCAGGTTTCGAAACCGCGTGACCATGCATTTAGTAATGTCATCAATCTATTTTCACGAAGCCTGCTTGGTCATAAACTGCTACTCTCACAACATAAATTAGCTGGAGTCGATCTTATCGGTTATGCTGTGTTTGACTGAGCTTGCCCATCTTATGGCAAAAAATGGCCACATCTGCCCTTCTAGTAGCTATTGCGCGAAATAAAACTCTTGTTGTTATAACCTCTCCAATACTTTGTACTGGAGTATCATGGCAACATCACACACTATTGTAGTAGCAATTGGATTCGAAAGTTCATTTCTTTCTTGATTTGGCGCGCACTGTAATGGTTTTGATATAACAGCCTTCTTGCTTGTGTGAAAGCTTTTCTTGGGAGAATAAACTGCTTTTCACGGATATATAACGCTTTGAAACAAGTACAAGTTTACTTCTTTACCTGATTGCAACAGCGCCTATCAAGCGACCGGAAAGAACATTTATCACGGGCGTAGGTTGTACTCGCAAAAAAGAATATTTTTTTGCAAGAATAGGTCACCTGAGTCTTGTATCTTCTTGACCATCAAACAAAATTGAGGGTTGTCGTTTCAGTTTTAGCGACGTATGCGTTAAACATTGCTGTCCTTGACAAAACGGAATCAAGTGAGTTATTAACAGTATGAACACAAACGAAACAAACAAACCTAGAGATTGATCCACTTTCGTAATGTTGGAAAGCTAACCCAGCATATTCGGGGCGATTTTTTTTCAGACATTTTTTCCAAGATAGAGGTGGTCGAACACAACCCTAAACAACCGTGGCCCACACTTCTTTGTTGCAATACCACCGACCTCCCTCCTGGCGGGTGGGGAAAAGGGAACAAAAGCTTTCCTTTCCCTTCGAGTAGTTATGGGGAGGAGAGAAACAGATCCCACACAAAAGGAGATGTTAACCGTCGGAGTATCACCGAAGTCGTGGCGTAGTGGTTAGGGCGCCAGCCTCGGCTTCGGGAGGTCGCTGGTTCGAATCCCCGCACCGCCGGAAACCCGCCGGTAAAACCGGGTACAAGTGTCTCCCCTGCCCGGAGCATGGCTCCAATTCGTGGGATGTACACTTGGGAGGTGCTGCTAACTCCGCTACGTCAGTCTTCAAAGCACCTTCAAGGCCGCTCGAAGCAGGACGCTCAGTGGTTGCTGACATGACTCATTCGGTTGCAAACCTGAGTGGCATGTTTGGCAAGTCACGACTCTGAATTAAAACTCCCCCAAAAATACTGGCGTTGCCGTAACAGTGGCGGAGGTTGCGGCAAAAATCGCCACCGGTGCCTCTTCTTTTTTTTTCTTTTACCGTCGTATGTGGTTGCCATATGCAGTATATCTATAGGATAACGACAATGTGGCGTGGTATTTTAAATGGCTTGCAAGTATATAATCTACGCACGGCCATTATTATTTATTAGATGGCGACTGATGCGCTTCCGTGATTCCGAAACGCTTGAGCTGAATTATTTCCTTGTTTACGACCCTAACCGAAAAGTCATCTATGGGACCGTATTTGAACATTGGGAATTTATTAGGGTTGACCTATGTATCAGCGTACAAACATTTGCAACCAGAATGAGTCGAGATTAGCCGCATCCCATATCACAGTCCATCCATGCACTCTGTTTGTTGACATCTGATATCAGGGAGGAGTTGCTAATACCACAATCAAACAATGAAAAAAAAAGCTGCGAGTACATTTGGTGATTTAATATTTGCTTTCTTTACATACTTTGCCTGTATTCAATGAACGTGAGCTGACATCGCACAATAATAAATACGAGGACGTTCAACTTGGGCCACAAGATTTCTGTGGTTGTGGTCTTGTCAATAGATCGGATGACCCTCTCAGTATGTGCTAGAATCGCCAACTTTCTACTTGTTATAATCCGGCCGCGTAGATAACTTTGGTTACTCGGTGCCTGTCCGAACAAACAATATAGTTGCTGCATATACGATACATGTATGACCAAATTCATGGCCAGTCTTTGAGTACAGGTGTGACACGTTGACGCCAGGTGTATGTACTCTTAAAGAACCTGCTTCACCAAAACAAAGAACCTAATTCGATATCGCGTGCTGGATGTTGTCGTGCATTAGAGGAGAGGTATAAGAGCGTGAGTGCCAACTAGGAGCGGCAGATCCACAAGAGACACCTCCGCGGTGAATCGCGGCCTTTTGTTGAAAAGCCCCTTGACCCGCTTCACATTCTCGATACTTCTGACGACATGGCCTGTTATGAGCTCGACGCCCTCACTTCTCCATTGCTGTGCGCATCATCATCATCATTGTCGTCGTCGTCAGACGTTCTCGAATCTGCCTTGGACGCCGATCTCCCACCTGCGTACCGCCAGCAAGTCCTCGCGCTTCTTCAGAATTTTCGCTCGTCGTTTGATTGCGACCAACCATCCCTGGGACGTACGGCGACCGTCACTCACAGCATCCACACTGGTTCCCATCCACCATTACGCCAGCGGCCATACCGCGTGTCGGCAGCCGAGCGACAAATCATTACCGAGCAAGTCGACGATATGCTGCATCGTGGCGTCATTCGGCCTTCCCAGAGTCCTTGGGCGTCTCCTGTAGTATTAGTACGCAAGAAGGACGGCTCAATACGCTTCTGTGTGGATTACCGTCGGCTCAATAAGATAACTCGTAAAGATGTCTATCCGCTGCCTCGGATAGATGACGCCCTCGACTCCCTACAAGGCGCGGAGTACTTCTCATCTTTGGATCTTCGCTCCGGCTATTGGCAAGTGCCGATGGCTGAAGACGACTGTGAAAAGACCGCTTTCGTCACGCCCGACGGCTTGTATGAATTTACCGTAATGCCATTCGGGCTCTGCAACGCGCCCGCTACTTTCGAGCGTATGATGGACACTATCCTTCGTAACTACAAGTGGAAAACATGTCTATGCTATCTTGATGATATTGTCGTGTTTTCGCCCGATTTCCCGACGCACCTCGTTCGCTTGCGTGAGATCCTGACGTGTATCACCTCTGCCGGCCTCCAATTCAACATCAAAAAGTGCCGTTTTGCTGCCCGCAAGTTAACAATATTGGGACACGTTGTTTCGAAGGATGGTGTACTTCCTGACCCAGCCAAGCTTCGCGCGGTCGCAGAGTTTCCGATGCCCACCACTCTTAAGGCACTCCGCAGCTTTATAGGGCTCTGCTCTTACTTTCGGCGTTTTGTGCGCAATTTTGCCACTATTATCGCACCACTGACCAATTTGCTTACGGCTAGCAGCGGCATCTCCGCGTGGTCAACTTCGTGTGACGACGCCTTCAAGTTACTACGTCGTCTACTTACTTCGCCGCCGATTCTTCGACACTACGATCCGACAGCGCCCACAGAGCTACACACGGACGCCAGTGGCATCGGACTTGGTGCAGTCCTAGCGCAACGGAAAGACGGCTACGACGAGTACGTCGTCGCATATGCGAGTCGCACTTTAAAGAAGGCAGAAGCCAACTACTCTGTCACAGAGAAAGAGTGCTTGGCCATTATTTGGGCTCTCGTCAAATTTCGTCCGTACCTGTATGGTCGCCCTTTTGACATTGTTACCGACCACCACGCCCTTTGCTGGCTGTCCTCGTTGAAAGATCCGTCAGGTCGCCTCGGCCGCTGGGCACTTCGCTTACAAGAATATAACATCCGCGTTGTCTACCGGTCGGGCCGAAAGCACTCCGACGCCGATGCGCTTTCCCGATCACCGCTACCTTCCGATGTGGCTTCCGTGTCAACGCCCTTCGCATCCATGTCGACGATCAACGTCGCTGATATGCCGGCCGAGCAGCGTAAGGATCCCCTGCTTTCAACTATGCTGAATTTCCTCCACGATCCCTCCGTCACACCCTCTTCTCGAACACTTCGTCGCCAAGCCGCTCACTTTGCTGTCCACGACAACGTCCTTTACCGCAGAAATTATTTGCCTGATGGTCGCAAATGGCGGCTTGTGATACCACGACACATGCGTACTGACATATGCGCTTATTTCCATGACGCTCCTCATAATGGTCACGCCGGCGTTCTGAAAACGTACACTCGGCTGAGGCAGCGTTTCTACTGGCATGGCATGTATCACTTCGTGCGCCAGCACGTACGCGCTTGCACGGCGTGCCAAAGGCGTAAAATTCAACAGCGCCCTCCTGGCGAGTTACAGCCGCTCCCCTGCCCGGCCCGGCCATTTGATCGCGTCGGCATAGACCTATACGGGCCACTTCCCTACAGTTCCTCGGGTAACCGATGGATAATTGTAGGCGTCGACCACTTGACGCGCTACGCCGAGACTGCCGCACTTCCGGCGGCTTCTGCGCGTGACGTTGCCTTCTTCATCTTGCGGAACTTCGTTCTTCGACATGGAGCACCACGCGAACTGCTCAGCGACCGGGGGCGTGTGTTCCTGTCCGAAGTAATACAAGCCCTTCTCGCTGCATGCAGCATCGTTCACCGCAAGTCTACCGCCTACCACCCGCAAACGAACGGCTTGACAGAGAGGTTCAACCGCACACTCGGTGACATGTTGACTATGTACGTTGCCTCGGACCACAGTAACTGGGACACTGTTTTGCCGTTCGTCACGTATGCCTATAATACCGCCACACAAGCTACCACTGGCTTTTCGCCATTCTTTCTGTTATATGGCCGCGAGCCCTCGTGTACAATGGACACCCTGCTGCCATACCGACCCGACGCTTCTGAATGCACGCCAGTGTCTGAAGCCGCCAAATACGCAGAGGACTGTAGGCAGCTCGCCCGTACCCTTACGACCGCCGCCCAAGGTCGCCAAAAGCTGCGGCATGACAGTGACGTGCCTACACCACATTTTCCGCCTGGTTCCCTTGTTTGGTTGTGGATCCCACCTCACAGCCCTGGCCTTTCAACCAAACTTCTTGCACGCTATGATGGTCCCTACCGCGTCATCGACCGTACCTCGGCTGTCAACTACGTTGTCGAGCCTGTGACGCCATCACACGACCTTAGACATCGCGGACGTGACACGGTTCATGTCAGCCGACTTAAGCCATACTATGACCCCCTGATCCTACCTACGCCGTAGGTCGCCAGGATGGCTCATCTTCTCTCCCGGGGCCATTGTAGTGAAGAAGAGGAAGAAGTGCTCTTGCGTCTGTCGCTGTGCGCACCATCAGCGTTCGTGGACTGCCTCGATTGCGTGAGACGTCTAATAAATCGTCATATCACACTTGTTATAATCTGACCGCGTAGATAACTCTGGTTACTCGGTGCCTGTCCGAACAAACAATATAGTTGCTGCATATACGATACATGTATGACCAAATTCATGGCCAGTCTTTGAGTACAGGTGTGACACGTTGACGCCAGGTGTATGTACTCTTAAAGAACCTGCTTCACCAAAACAAACAACCTAATTCGATATCGCGTGCAGGATGTTGTCGTGCATTAGAGGAGATGTATAAGAGCGTGAGTGCCAACTAGGAGCGGCAGATCCACAACAGACACCTCCGCGGTGAAACGCGGCCGTTTGTTGAAAAGCCATTGTCACGAAGCTGTAGCCAGTATTTTTCATATGTGACTGGTTCCTATAATATTTCAACAGGGGTGCTGTAAATAAAGAAAATATTGACACGTATACATGTTTATCTTTCACCGGTGGCCGCTTTCCACCGGCTAACAAATGTTAAACGTTATCACTCGGCGCAGGATGCGCCTGTATCGGAAGTTTCTAGAACGTTATCGATGCTTCTTTTCGTTGCCTGTTTTCACCGACGCTTATGTTATCTGATTGTGTGACCGACGCGAATTGTCTAGAACTTTCTGGAAGACACGCGGGCACTAGTGATTAATCTGGAACCTTCGATGACTCAGGTATAAAAGCCCCCCGCAGGGGCGTCTGCGTCAGCAGGAGTTTGGTGTGTTGCGACACCACGGACCCGAGCTCATGGGGGTTGGACCCTCCCGCGTCTAACCGTGCGCGGCTTAGCCGTGTCCGGGGGAAAGGGGATCCTGGAGGTTGAGCCGAAGCCGGGAGTTTGGACCTTTATGGCCCCCCGGCGGAGGCAACACACCTCTTTGGCCTCGGCTTCACGTAGACGGCACCCCCGGACTGACCCACCCGGGGGAAATCGGTAGTTGCCTTTTCCTGTCTCTCTCTCTCTCGAACCTTCGCCTTTCTGTCTCTCTTTGCATCTCTCCTGTCTTCTTTTCACTTCCTTTTACTTCCAATTTTCCAGGCAGCAAGGGTTAACCTGGTGTAATTTATCCAACCTTGGGTCTATTATATTAGGTTATAGTGGCTATGTACAGCTGGCGTCTGCGTCTCCTTCGGGTCTCGTAGCGTCCCCTTGTTGGGCTCGGTGGTGGGTGGCTGGCATAGCTGCCGAAATCAGTGTTACCTTTATGGCTTTTTCGTCATTTCCCCCACTCCTTGATCGCCCTCATAAACGAGGGCGCACCGAAGAAGTTTTCAAGTTTTTTGGCCACCAAGTAGATAACTTTCCACGATTTCACGTGATACACTCAGAGAAAACTGAAAAGTCAGCAAGAATCATCTCACCTTTCCTGGTTGCGAAATCACTGATTGAAACTTTTGGCCCAGGTTACAAAGTCTCCAAGTTGGCAAGCGGGGATCTACTTCTTGAACTCCGCGATAAAATGCAATATGAAAAGCTACCTAAACTTGTGTCTTTCGGGGCCATTCCTGTGAGTGTCACCCCCCACCGTTCTATGAACACCATTCGTGGTGTCATCTCCGATGATGATCTAATGGAGCTTACTGAGACTGAACTTTTGGAGGGATGGAGTGACCAGAATGTCATCAATGTGAAAAGAATTAAGATGAGACGTGATGGTAAAGAGATTCAAACAAAGCATCTAATCCTAACATTCGGCTCAAGTGTGCTTCCCGAGATTATCGAGACAGGCTATGTAAAGATCCGAGTCAGGCCCTATATCCCGAATCCCCTCCGCTGCTTCAAATGCCAGAGGTTTGGCCACAGTTCTCAGAACTGCCGAGGCCGAATAACCTGTGCCAAATGTGCTGATGAACATCCGTCTGAATCTTGTGAGAACGCGCCACACTGTGTAAACTGTGATGGGGAGCACGCCGCGTACTCGCGGTCCTGTCCATCTTGGAAGAAGGAGAAGGAGATCGTAACGATCAAAGTCAAAGAGAACATATCATTCAGAGAAGCACGAAGGCGGGTTTCCTACCTGCCGAAGAATAGCTTTGCCGAAGTGGCGCGTCAGGGGGCAGCGCCACAACGGCCTCTGGCGGCTGCCCGGCCCGCACACAGTGAGCCGGCGGTGACGCCATCCGCCCCCTCGGCGGCTGCAGCTAGCGCTGCGCCGCCATCCCAGAAAAAGGGGCCATCGACCTCCGGGCTGGTGGCCTCAAGGGTCTCGTCTCTTGAGACGAGGCCTCCACGTCCAACACAGCGCTTGCAAGAGCGCGTGTCCAGCGCCCTGCAAGAGGCGATGGACACAACAACCAGCCAGACGGCGCCATCAGCGCCTAGTGAGCGGCGAGATTCTCGCGATCGCTCCAGAAAAGAAAAATCCCGCATCACAGGGCCCGACAAAGGCTCTGTGAACTGATTTGCATTCCCTGAACACACAGCACAAACTCCTATTTCATTATGAACACGCAAATATTACAATGGAACGTTAGGGGTCTCCTTTGTAACCTTGATGATGTCAAAGAGCTCCTTCTTAAATATAGTCCGAGGGTGCTGTGTGTCCAGGAGACGCATCTCAAAGCAGAGAACACAAACTTTTTAAGGCACTATGCCATTTTTCGGAAGGACCGCGACGACGCTACCGCCTCGTCGGGTGGTGTCGCTATAATAGTAGATAAAGGTGTTGCCTGTCGGCAATTGAACCTCCGAACTTCCCTTGAGGCAGTTGCTGTCCGAGCAATACTGTTCGGTAAGCTAGTCACAATTAGTTCTATTTACGTCCCTCCTTGTTATCAACTTTCCAAGACACAGTTTCAAAGCTTCATTGATGAACTTCCTCCGCCATACATAGTTGTCGGTGATGTGAACGCTCATAGCCCCTTATGGGGCGACTCTCGTTTAGATGCGCGAGGACGCCTTATAGAAAATTTTCTGTTTTCTTCAGGTGCATCTATACTTAACAAGAAAGAGCCAACTTATTACAGCGTTACACATAACACATACTCAGCCATTGATTTAAGTATAGTATCGAGTACTCTAATTCCGTATCTGGAGTGGTCTGTTCTCAGGAACCCCTTTGGGAGCGACCATTTCCCAGTTATGCTAAACTTAACAAAACAAGATACATGCTTGCCACATTTTCCTCGATGGAACATGGACTCGGCCAACTGGGAAATGTTCCGAGAGCTTACGTATTTAGGCGGAGATGAAATTGCTGTTTTTAATGTAGAAGACGCTGTTGCATACCTAACAGGTTTCATTATTAGCGCTGCAGCTAAATGTATTAAGCAAACTAGCGGATTAGCTAATAAGCGTCGCATCCCATGGTGGAACGACGAATGTCGGAAAGCGCGCAAAAATCAAAACAAAGCTTGGAGATTGCTTCGCAATTCTCCAACTGCTGAAAACCTCATTAATTTCAAACAGATCAAATCACAAGGTAGGAGAACACGTCGACGTGCAAAGAGGGAAAGTTGGGATAGGTACATCGCCAGTATAAATTCGTACACCGATGAAAGAAAAGTCTGGAATCGGGTAAATAAACTAACAGGTCGGGAGTCGCATCCCCTACCCTTAGTAAGTACACAAGGTGATAGCCTGGAAGATCAGGCGGATTGTCTAGGCGAACATTTTGAGTATGTGTCAAGTGCATGGCACTATACCGAAACATTCCTGAGAATCAAAGAACGCGAAGAGCGGCGACCCCTAAATCGCAAAGGCTCATCGAGTGAGGCCTACAATTCCCCATTTACTTTAGCTGAGCTTAAAGCATCTCTCGCTTGTTGCAACAACTCAGCGCCAGGTGGGGATCGTATCATGTACGAAATGATTAGGTACTTACACCCCGAAACACTGAAAACACTCTTGTCTCTTTTTAATGCCATGTGGGCGGCTGGCTGTATTCCGTCTTCATGGAAAGAAGCCATAGTCATCCCCATACTTAAACAAGGCAAAGACCCGTCCTTGGCCAGCAGCTACAGGCCAATAGCTCTAACAAGCTGCCTGTGCAAGCTGTACGAAAAAATGATAAACCGGCGCCTAATATGCTTCCTAGAAAATAACAAAATTCTGGACACCTTCCAGTGTGGTTTTCGAGAAGGTATGTCTACAACAGACCACCTTGTCCGCATTGAGGCATATATTAGAGATGCTTTCATACATAAGCAGTTCTGTCTGTCTGTATTTCTAGACCTAGAGAAAGCTTACGACACCACATGGCGCTTTGGAATTCTCCGAGATCTTTCGGCGATGGGTGTTCGTGGCAATATGCTTAACACAATCGAAAGTTACCTCACTAACCGCACATTTCGCGTAAGGGTGGGCAGAGCTTTGTCTAGGCCATTCACACAAGAAACTGGTGTGCCGCAGGGCGGTGTGCTTAGCTGCACACTATTTATTGTAAAAATGAATTCCCTGCGTACAGTCATCCCACGCACAATGTTTTATTCGGTTTATGTCGACGATGTGCAGATAGCCTTTAAGTCATGTAATATTGCCATCTGCGAACGACAGGTACAGCTGGGAATGAACAGATTGTCCAAATGGGCGGAGGAGAATGGTTTTAAAGTTAACGCTCAGAAAAGCACTTGCATACTCTTTACAAACAAGAGAGGCGTAACGCCTGTCCCAAGTATACAAATCAAAGGAGATGCGCTCTCTGTGAGCAGCGAGCATAAGTTTCTAGGAATCATTTTAGATTCCAAGCTTACATTTATTCCTCATATTAAGTATCTGAGGGCAAAATGCCTGAAGACAATGAACGTTCTAAAACTTCTGTCCCGCACAACATGGGGCAGTGATCGAAAGTGTTTGCTTAACTTGTATAGCAGTCTTGTCCTCTCACGGCTTGATTACGGGTCTATAATTTATAATTCTGCAACGCCAAGTGCATTAAAATACTAGACCCCGTTCACCATCTGGGTATCCGCATCGCGACCGGTGCTTTCCGAACAAGTCCGATCCAAAGCCTCTATGTAGAGTCTAACCAGTGGTCACTCCATCTGCAGCGTTCATATAGCAGTTTCACATATTTTCTGAAAGTACAAGCAAACAATGAACATCCTTCTTATTCAACCATAAATGACGTTACCGCTGCCACACTCTTCCATAATCGACCTGCAGCGAGAAAGCCATTCTCCTTGCGTGTGAGGAACCTCAGTGAGGAAATGGGTGTTCCGCTGCTTGATCATCGTCCTATGGCTCCAGTGAAACTGTTACCGCCGTGGCAGTGGCAACTCATAGATTGCGATACATCGTTTGTAGAGGTAACTAAACACGCGCCAGAGGCACACATTAAAATGCATTTCTTAGAGCTTCAATACAAGTACTCGTGTACAGAGCTTTACACTGACGCTTCCAAGTCACATGCCGGGGTGTCTTATGCAGCCGTTGGCCCATCCTTCTCGGAATCCGGTGTACTCCACCCGGAAACGAGTATTTTTACGGCTGAGGCCCATGCACTGTTGTCGGCTGTGAAGCATATAAGGAAATCAAAACTTCAAAAGGCAATTATATTTACGGACTCCCTAAGCGTCGTAAAAGCATTGATGTCACTCGGTAAACACAAAAATCCTGTACTTACTGAGCTCTATTCCGTCCTCTGTCAAGCGTATTTATGTAACCAGCATGTCATTATATGCTGGGTGCCTGGCCATAGAAGCATTGAGGGTAATGTGCTAGCTGACCGAATGGCTACGTCAATAACATCACACGCTATTAACCCTACAGCTACTGTCCCTGTAACAGATCTGAAACCTTTCTTGCGAAAGAAACTGCGAAGCCACTGGCAACGCTTGTGGGATGCTGAAACAAGTAATAAGCTTCACTTGATTAAACCACAGTTAGGTTTCTGGCCCCCCGTAACGAAAGCACGGCGAACTGACGTCTTATTCAGTCGGCTGAGAATAGGACACACGTACGGAACCCACAGTTTTTTGTTGACAGGTGATGAACCACCAACCTGTGGTAGATGTGGTGAGAGGCTGACCGTCCTCCATGTCCTCCTGGAGTGTCGGGAAGCCGAAGTAGAGAGAAGGAAACATTTCCCTGTAGCATACCACTATAATATCCCTCTTCATCCTATGATGTTTATTGGTGAAGAACCGGTGTTTAACACCAAAGCAGTCCTCGGTTTTTTAAACGAAGTGGTCCTGCATGTTATAAGCCCAACAAATTCGTAGCGCATCCTCTCTTCAGAGGATGCCGCTGTGATAGTTTTGTATAAGCACATGCCTCCAGCCCCTTGTCTTTCAAGGGCTCTGTTTAGGCAGTAGTGTTTTTTGACAATTTTTATATCTGACATATCTTGTATATCATGTCATTGTTTAGCAATGCATCTTTTACCTTCATAGTACACGTCACTAGTCATTGCCATTATCTTATTCCATGTAGATTTTACGCACTTTACAGCGATTATTTTAGGCCCCTTTACAGCCACGTCACATCTACTTCTCTCAATTCATCACTTCACTGCGAACTAATACTGTCATGGCGCTCTTTGGCTATACCTGGCCCTTGCGCCACTAAACCCCAACAATCATCATGTTCAGTGCGGATGCCACGCAGATCAGAAAGGGCCAGCACACAAGCGTCGCTGTCATGCGCATAATCTTCAGCGTGGTCGCCAGGATGACGGCAGGGGCAGTCGGCGTCCTTGTGCAAGCGGCCTGACTTCATACAGAAAATGAATATTCTTGGAGCTATAGCGCCTATCTGCCCAATCGTCCAGTGCGGTCTTTAAGTGACGACAACCAGCACAATGCATGGTGATCGGTAAACACGGAAAATGTGCTGCTGTACAAGTAGGGACGGAATTTGGCTACTGTGTGAACTAACGCCAGGCACTCCAGTTCAGTAACTGAAAAATTCCTCTCGGCGGGGGACAGGAGGCGGCTGGCGTATGCATTTACGCGCTCTTCTTTACGCTGCGATTTAACGAGTACAGCCCCAATTCCATGGCCGCTGGCATCCATGTGAAGTTCAGTGGTGGCAGATGGATCATAATAAGCCAGCAATGGAGGAGCCGTTAGCTAGCGTACGATGGGGGAGACGTCTTTGGTTTGAGCAAGGCCCTATGTGAAGGTGACGTCCTTCTTAAGTAAGTTGGTGAGTGGGTGGACAGTTTCGGCGAAAATATTGGCGAAACAACGGAAATACGAGCATGGTCCGACAAAGCTGCTTACATCTGGGGTGCAAGACGAAACAGGATAGCTCTGAACAGCGCTAGTCTTGTCAGGGTCGGGTTGAACGCGAGCGGCACTGACGAGATGGCCAAGAACGGTAAATTGACGACGTATAAAGTGGCACTTGGATGAGTTCAATTACGGGCCTGCGCGTCGAAAAACAGCAAGAATGGCCGATATACGGGTTAGATGACTCGCGAAAGTTGGTGAAAAGACGATCACATCGTCTAGGTAACACGGACATGTGGACAATTTATAGCCGCGAAGTAAGGAGTCCATCATTCTTCCGAAAGTGTCCGGGGCATTACAATGACCGAACCGCATAACCTTGAATTGGTAGAGGCCGTCAAGTGTTACGAAGGCCGTTTTCTCGCGGTCTATGTCATCGACCAAGATTTGCCAATAGCCTGATCGAAGGTTTATGGATCAAAAATACTTGGCTCGGTGTAAGCAGTCCAAAGCGTCATCAATGCGTGGCAAGGGGTAGACATCCTTGCGCGTGATCTTGTTAAGTTGTCGATAATCGACACAGAAGCGCCAACTGCCATCCTTTTTCTTGAGAAAAAACAGGGGACTCCCACGGGACCGCAAGATGGCTCGATAACGCCTTTAGTTAACATCTTATCGACTTCTCTTTGCATCACTTGTCGTTCAGCATGGGAAACATGGTACGGCCGGCGGCGTATCGGATTGGCGTCTCCGGTATATATACGATGGGTGACCACCGATGTCTGGCCCAAAGGGCTGCCGTCAAGGTAAAAAATATCCCTGTAAATTTTCAAGAGACGGTGGAGGTCAGCAGCTTGTGCAGCAAGTAGTTCAGGTGCAATCATCTTGCCAATTGTTCATCTGTGACTAGAGTAGATGAATCGGATGTACCTGTAGAGGGCGACGGAACAGCTGCGTCAAAAGCCAATATCTCGCAATCGTTGAGAGGGAAAATGTCGCCCAAACACATGCATCTGGGAACAATTTGATGCAAGCAGGTAAAACTAATGTGCGAGAGCTAAGTCTGATTACCTCCAATTGTGAGCACGGTAAGGGGAATGGCCAAATTCTTTTCAAGCAGTATGTCAGCGGTGGACATAGCACATAGACGCCGTCAGGATAAGATGGAAACGACATGACAGTGACGTACGTAGTGGCTTGAGGCGACAGGCGGATGTCTTCGGCAGAGCATAACCTTGGCTTTGTGACTGGTGGACTATAGCAGCCGTGGGGTAACTCAAGCTGAATGACACTAAACGCGCAGTCAAATAGGGCTGAATGGGACGACAAAAATTCTAAGCCGAGTATAACGTCGTAGGGGCATTGTTCCAAAACGGCAAATATCGCAGTAGTTAGGCACTCCGCGATGCCAATGTGAGCAGCGCACATACCAAGCACGGCAGGCGTTCCTCCGTCGGCGACGCGGAGGGTGCGTGATGCAGCAGGCTGTGAGCACTTTGTTCAGGCGTCGGCGCAAGTGGGCACTCATCACGGATATGCACGTGCCAGCGTCAATGAGTGCTGGGACACTGACGCCGTCGACTACAACGTGCATCAAGTTCTGTTTGGTCGGCAAAGTGATCAGAGAGTTTTGCGGTCAAGTCGTCAATGCAGCGTCACATCCAGGAGCTGCATCGCTTAGTTTTCCGGAGACGGGCGTCGGGGCTGCATCGGGGATGGTGTGCGACGAACCTGCGGCGATAGGGACGACGAGCTGGTGGCGAACGGGACTGGGGACGTCGGAATGATGACGAAGGATTGTTTCAAGCTGTGCGAGCGTCATTGTTTGGCTTCTGTGGTTCAAATGGAGGCTGGTAACGGCACTGGCTCTCTTCGGGGTGATCATAACTGGCGAATGGCGGTCGTCGAGGGGAGGAGATGAAGAATGGCGAGTAACCTTACCAATACGCTGGCAGGCAAAACAGATTGATCGATCGTCTGCGGTTCGCCATTAGGCCGGATCTCAGTAGCGTGCAGGATACACCTGACCAGTGGTTAGACAAGGTGCACTGGACAGCTATGAAGCGGCAACGGCACATGCAGAATGAACTCCAAGATTAGCGAGTTCTGCGCGGACTATTGCCTGCGCAAATGCACCGTAGGCAAGATGTTCGGCTCACTGGGGCGGGAAAAGGGACTGCTGGAGCCATGGCTTCAAGTTCTCGCCGAACTATTCGCATCAGGTCGTTTGCTGATGACGGTCGTTGCATTCTCAGCCTGTCGTCACAAGAGGACGTCGCAGCTGTGTTCGGCAGACGTGCGAACGGCAATGTGGCGGCTCATGGCCTGCTCGAAGGGTTGACACTCTTTAATGATGTCTTGTACAGTCTCACAATTTTTGCACATGAGCAGGTTGAACGCATCGTCAGCGATCCCCTTCAGCACGCGGCTAACCTTGTCTGACTCAGTCATATCGCGTTCGGCCTTACGGCAAACAGAGCCAGCACGTCCTAGATGTAAGAGACGTATGATTCTGTGGACGTTTGGGCGCTGGTGGCTAGTTCTTTCGTACGGTACTCTTCCACCCGATGGGACGGCCGAACAAGTCCATCAACTTCTGCTTGCAGGTTCCCCAGTCGTGAAGTTCTTACTCGCGGGGTTATCATACCACACCTTCGCCGTGCCTTGTAGGTAGAACACCAATTTAGCCAGCATAATCGTCGGATCCCATTTGTTGTGGGCACTTACATGGTCATAGGTGGCGATCAATTATTCTACGCCAATGTGTTCGGTGCCGCAGAGCGTTCCTTGATCCCGCGGCTGAGCCAGGATAACCGTCGGGGTTCTAGGCGTTGATGTGGGCCGCGCCATTTCGGGTCCTGTTTCGTCCGTCATGTTGTCTAGTCCGAGTTCACGACCACTGCGGAGCTCCGTTGTTGTCTCTCGTGGTTACACCGCGCCTCTCACCGATTGGTTACGATGCGGAAGTCACAGATGAAGATGTATTTACAATATATACAAGAGCGGCAACGATACATAAACAAGATAGCTGTCGAGACCGATTCCACCTCTACACGTCAAATCGTCTTCTGACTGGCGCCACTCTCAGTTGCGCCGTAAAAGTATATTATAAATGCTTTTTCATAGCGCACACCGACAGACGTAGTTAATTGTAGGGGGAGACAGTAATTCACCTTTCTTTCCATCGGTAGCCTCGCGGCCCTCACGGCAGGTACGTGACGCCATGCGCTGTAAACCTGTCCTAAACCCTATGGCCGCGTAACGTTTACAAAAGAAAAAAAACGAGGTCCTACTGCTGAATTACTTCGTAAAAAGGCTGTCGTTTCTGTCAATGCAATGAAAGCAAAGAATCTGCGATTGACCAGGAAACTCCTATCATCTTGCACGGAATGCACAGCGGCCACTTTCAGTCTTTTTCGGTACGAGCGATCTCGATTCTTCGTGAGCTGCTCGCCTGTCAACCCACACGAACTTGGTAGATATATAGTCCTCACGCTCTTTTATGTCGCGGCCTTAGGTACCAGCAAGCGTATACCAACCTCAATTTGGAATATTATGAACGTGTAGATATGCTCATTAGACATGGACATCAGAACTGAAGGACGAGACACGCATATATCGCATACTTTGAGTTGTGTTTTTTAACCTGCCGGGAGTGCACTATAAAATGATTTACACCCTTAAATGTGAATAAGGGTTTAAATGAACCTATAGCTCACAGCCTTACACCCAAAAAGGGTGTAAGAGCTTGAGTTATAGACCGATTGACACCCTTACTCACTTTTGAGGGCGTAATTGTGCTGTAGGGCATGTATAACCCGAAAACCTAATTTGTTTATTTAAAAATAACCTTTAGTCAAATATATACGAAACAGATATCTGCTACTCGTATATGCTCGTTGTATTCTTGTGGCATGCATAAAAAAAATCAAAGTTCCATTTTTGTCAACATCACGCAAGCCCCACCGACACATTTTTCGTTTTCGTCGCATATCGACTTCGCCTGAGTAAAAATTCTTGACAATTCCTAGCTATGGCGAGCAAGTACAGCACCTCTATCAAATTGGGAAGTGCCGTGTAGGTTACCATGCAGCCAGACGTGCGTTGATTTCAATTTTTTTTCTTTATTGCGTTGTTCGTGGACGCGGTCATTCAGGGAACGACCGAATTTCCCAATATATGCTTCTGCGAAGGAAAGAGCAATATTTTGAACTACTCCGACCGGACATTGAAAAGGAATGTCCCTTATGGCGTACGTTTGGCGAAATGGCTCTTTCTAACGTGATTCTCTATGCACGCGCCTAGATTGGCATTCTCGCATAAATCTGGTTTATTCGAACCAGTAAAGAGGCTTTGGTGAGTGTTCGTCTGCGTTACCGTACATAAAAGTATATTTTCCGAAGCCCCAATCAACATCACAGTTATTTTAGAATACAGAAATAAACGTTTTGCTACGTTGGTCGCAAAGACAGCGCACTTGTTGAGGCATGGACGCACATCTAATCACCCAAAGGTTTTTCGCTAGGCTAGAAACATTTATGTTCATGTTTAAATACAGCGCATGCGTGGGTGAAATGAAGGGACGGGGCGGGGGGGGGGGGGGGGCTAGAGGGGACACATTAAGCCTAAAGATAATTGCTTTTCGCTCAGCAATAAACCTTAAGTTGCAGTACAGAGCTTGTGTTGTGCGGTTTAGCGTTCGTTCTTATTTCAAGTGCACTGCATTTAGAACAATATAATGGCAAACAATTATCCCAATAATACCTGCTTTGATGGTTTGGTGAAGGAGTGGTGACACGCAACTTCAAGAAATGCACTCCTTGAACGAGCAAAAACAGCCTGAAGATTACAATGCCAACTCTGTATGCCGCAAGTAGCACATAAAACGCCGAGCATGATTGCTTTGCTTGATTATGTCAATCTTGTCCATTTACTCGACAGTCACATGTGAAAAGTTTAGGGACGAAAGTACCAGCAATTTCAATATCCAGAGTGATGAAATTTAAAATCTGACGGGAACCCGTCCGGCGGACAAATACATGTTATCATGGGCGCCGTGTGAATCACCGACCAACACGGCATTCTACATCATCATCGAGGATGCTAGTGGCTATTCCGGAAATACGTCCGAGGCCCAAGTGAAGCCATTGCTTGTGTGAAGCGCAGTACGAAGCCAAAGTTCCGCGCGTGCCAACACGCAACTTAAGGAAAGTTCTAGCAAACGACAATCTGCCACGTTTAAAAGTTTTCTTGCTGTAGTTCACGCTACCTTGCAGCCAGTGTTAATACAAGTACATCAGCGAAGTAAGCGAGTTCAAGAAACAACTTCAAACGCACGAGTACGTGCCGAGAATGTACGTGTACGTTCCCTCGTCGAAAAGTCCAAAATACCTTGTCACAGGATATGCACAACAAAAAAAAAGCTCACATGACGCTTGCATATCGAGAATCTCTGCATATCCAAACTACTGGATTAATTGCGCTGCTAGCTAATACGGCATAAGACTGTTCCAATATTGGGTGTCATCGTTTATGTCTCACCAATAATCTCGGCTGATGTGAACGCGACGAAAGCCGTTGCGGGCTGAAAGTGGGGTGATTAATCCCTCGGACAAAGCATCAGGACGGGTTTGTAATCAATTAAGCACTACACGCATTGAATATAAATGACGCTACATACACTGCTGGTGATGTAGACTCGCTGCTTCTGTCGCATACCGAAGTGTAATTAAACAGTGTGAGCTTGTTTTACTGGTTTTATTGTGCGCAAGGCTCCTCCTGTAAGGGAGAGGAGACGTCGTTAGCTTCACAACATTTTTGGACGGTGCTTCACTTCGCGTTTCTGGACATTTCGTATACCGCCAAATAAATCCAGAAAATCTTTCATCAATCTACTGCGCCACCAGTGACGGAAAATGATTATCGTTCTCCCTTTTTTTGATTATTTCCGTCTTTCCTTAAACGTAATAACGATACAAATGGTATTGATAGCGATGAATGAAGAGACCACAACAAGTCCAACTGATCTTTACGATCGTAGGCTGTCGCTGACTTAAAGGAAACTCATCGCAAGAAACGTTCAAACACTCAGTCGCCTGTATTACACGTGAACAAGTAACTCAGCGCGATATAAAAGACAGACACAAGAAAGGGAGAAACAAAGACAAGCGCTGAGTTACTTGTTCACGTCTAATTCACGTCTCCCTTTGTTGTGTCTGTCTTTTATATCGCGCTGAGTTACTTGTTCAGGTATGGAAAACCAACTAGCCCAACAATAAACTATTCTGTATTAGACGTGCTTATGCGAACTACTTTCAGAAGATATCCCCGGCCGACCTATAATTCACTTGTGTATGTCGCCTTCATTTCTGATGTTTTCGATATGTTCCGCTGTTCATCACCTGACAAATTACGTAGGCTGTCGCAGCAAGAGCCCATGTTCTTCTACCCCTAGACGGCCTTGCCACGATATGAAGGCACACAGAACGCGGTCTGTCTTGGCAAGAACTCGGTTCTGAGTTTGGTCGCTCGAGAAAACCACATGTTCCTTCTTTTAACGTAACGCTGGCGTTATTTAGCGTCGGACTATCCGTTCCCAGGTCGTTTCCGAAATCAATATATTCAAAGCAGCCGATGTACAGCTGACGGTCCAAACTGCATCGAACGCTTGAGCGTCCGGTGAAAGTTCGCGTCACTTAATATTTATTCTTCTTTTGTGTGACGGTAACAGCTGCTGCGAAAACAGACGGGGGTTCCAGAATGGCGATCTGTTATGGATAGACACGATCTTTTCTGTGTGAATAGCAAAATGAGATGAAGATTACGCATATATTTATTGCAATTTAGTGAGCAATATGCGGGATCTGGAGGACTGTATGCAGTTTTTGCACGTCTTATCAACGATATCGAATTTCTGTCCTTTGATTCTTGGTCGAAGCAGTTGTCGGAAATGATGACCGCTGGATTTTATTCAAGTTCGGCTTATTAATACTGTTTCTCATAAAAACCGCATGCAATGCACAGAGAGGAAAATAGGGAAGGAGCAGGCTGGCGAGTGCCACCGAGAGGGGCACAAATGAAACAAACATGTAAAAATATTCTTTTGACAGAATTTTGATACAGACCAAGTCGTTTAAAAAGTGACTGAGGACTCCCTAAGGAAATATACGTTCTCGTGCCTGGACAGCGCCTCTTAAGGGATCAAACGAACCCGTAATCATAGTATGACCTCGCCCCCCCCCCCCCCTCCGCTTACATATATTTCATTACTCTTCCATAATTTGCTTTTGCGTGTTGTGCGACGCATCCCTGTTGGAACCCAACATCTCAAGTGACTTCATACAGCTGCATGCCGCGTTGCTTTCAATTACCGCCTTTTGCCTCATCTATTAACAGTGCATATTCATCGTATCGGTTGTTGCTTCGGTGCGGGCAATGCGTAAGTTCATACGTGCCTGCACCGTCGAATTTCTCGGCTGTAGTTAATTGATGACTATGATGAAAGTTTTGGGGTAGCAGCCGGAAGCGAAAGTTGACTGATGGATTGCCTGATTGCCGGACTCAGTGAATAACTGAAGCAAGGGAAGACATTAAAAAGGAAGAATGAACGAACGACTGAAGCTCGCTCGCTCACTCACCTCACTCACTCACTCACTCACTCACATCACTCACTCACTCACTCAATCACTCACTCACTCACTCACTCACTCACTCACTCACTCACTCACTCAATCACTCACTCACTCACTCATCACTCACTCACTCACTCACTCACTCACTCACTCACTCACTCACTCACTCACTCACTCACTCACTCAATCCTCACTCACTCACTCACTCACTCCACTCACTCACTCACATCACTCACTCAATCACTCACTCACTCACTCGCAATATTTCATTGAACCGCTAGTTCATTCTTGCATGCGCTCGTTCACTCACTCGCAATATTTCATTGAACCGCTAGTTCATTCTTGCATGCGCTCGTTTACTCACTCGCAATATTTCATTGAACCGCTCGTTCACTCACTCGCAATATTTCATTGAACCGCTAGTTCATTCTTGCATGCGCTCGTTTACTCACGCGCAATATTTCATTGAACCGCTAGTTCATTCTTGCATGCGCTCGTTCACTCGATAACTCTCTGCCTAGTTACACATTGCCAACTTTGCACAGTCTGTGTTTAGTTTCGGCTACTATGTTTACAAAGACACAGGCATTAACGGATGACTAAGTGCTCTGACGTCACTACCAAATTAGCGGCGCATCGACTTCGCATTTGCTTGCCGCGATGGCGACGATAAAGAGCGCGATTAGCGACATCCTTTATTGGTGCCGCTCGCGGCCCGTTATGTCCTAATGAGCCGAAAGCTTGCATTGCTGCTTAGCCTAGTTGGCGTTTGAGTGATTTTCGCGGCAATCGAATAAAGCGACGCAACGCGTTGCAGCGAAACTGTGCCAGCTGCCTACTATGGCTTGCGTCGTTTTGTTTTTGTTTTTATGTGGCCTACAAAGCGCGTCCCCACACCAGGAAGAAAATGTGCTCGATTATGAGGGTCCCCTTGGACACAGAACTTCGTTCAGAGGCCTGACGCTCTGTTGCAATTATAACGCTTAACGGATTGATTACGCTGCTGGCTAAGAAGATGATTTATTCCATATAAAGCTGTTGCAATATCGGGTAGGGTCGTTTATGTGCCACTTGTAATCTCGGCTGATGTCCTAGTGCACGCGGTGAAAGCCATTGTGCCGAAAGTGGGGTAATTAATCTCTCGGGAGGGGTGTGGGGGATCAAAACAGCTTTGTAATCCTTTAAACACTGCTCGCGTTTCTTTTTTTCTTACATCATTCCGCAATGAAGCTTTGAAAATGAATTTGTGGTCAGCTTGGCAGTTGTCATATTATTTGGTTGTTGAGCTGAGTCGTTCATATTGAGTCGTGGTATGCAGATGGCGCTGTTCCAGGAATATCGTAACTATGGCTGAGTGGCTGTGGCTTCGGTTTGCAATTCCACGTGCCATCCCCGATAAGGACAGCGGTAGTGTTAAATGAGCTAACAGGGAAAACAAAGGTGCCGTGTACTGAGAGGTTCAACTGTATATTAAAGGCACTTAAGTTGTCAAGGTTGATTCCTGAAGCGGTTAACCTCATAGCCAAGAGCCTTTCTTAGGGACGACAAACCAAGTTATTTAATTTATTTTTTCATTAAATTCGCTTGCGACGGCCATTATCACGCGGACGTTCGAGGCGCATTCGCACCGCCGGAGCCGACGCGAGCGCCGCACCGAGTACGGCGCATGCGTAGCTCGCACTACGAGGGTTGGAGGGTCTCCAGAGACTCGGAGTGCGTTTGGCTGCAAAAACGACGAAGCGCAGCGTAGGCACTTTCAACTGCAGGCACGAGCCTCGCGCACACGCACATTGAAATCACGGTATGGTTCCTGCTCAGCTGCTCTGCTACTCTGGCCTGGGAAGTAAAGGTCAAGCTAATAAGTTATCTAATATTTAACTAAGCGCTGACTAATGCCAACGGTTTACAGTCGGTCTCATCTCACGCCTCCTACAGGCGCGACGTCTGCAACCCCGCTGGCAGCGCTCATTTCGCCGGCGTTGTGAGACGCCTGCTAACTGTCGGGGCGTTGCTTCTTCTCCACGTCGCAGCGTCGTACCAACAAGTCACATTCGTGTATAGCTAGAACACTGCCTGAGGAGTTCAAGCGGGACGCTAATGTTTGTGTACCGCTGCGAATGCTGTGCCTTTCGGGCAAAACTGCCATTAAACAAAAAAAGAAAAAAAAACTCTGCTGTCTCAAAGTAAGTGGAGCGAAGTTTCCGTTATACGCGTAAGATTGTAACTGAACCGTATTTAGTTCTAACCCAGATGCGGGAAGCATCGCTCGATTTGAACCTGTTAGTGTTATGGTTGTGTGTCACGTAACCAGCTCTCAGACGACACCAAGGTGGTGAGCCGGGCTAGTCGTTTAAACTTCGTGCTCAAGTTCAGGTTCATTGGAATTGTCTCAGAGAGAGAGGGAAAAAAACAAAATGTTATGCAGATCTTTCGCGCTGTTGGGATGGATGTTATGCGAAGCATTTTGCAACTGGCTGGCTATCCAGCATGGTATGTTGTTTCACAAAACGTTACCAAGTGTACCATGTGTTTGCGTAAGGCAAGCAGCAGTGTGTGTGTGTTACGAGAGCAGCGGGATGATGATGACCAGGGGAACGACCATCGTATTATAGAAATGGCATGATTTCAACTCTGGCCGTTCGACACGAGTTTGCGACGTATCAATTGTTGGGTTTTACTCAGTCGTAGGTAATGCACGAACACAAGCGAGATATACACGGATTCCTACGTCATCTGTGACCTACGCATTACACAATCGCACGTACTTTATGTCCGTCTTGCGGTCTATGCTAAGAAAACGTTAGAACGTGTTCGACCAGGACCATTCAAGAAGGCGGTACAATAGCGTACAGCTTCTGCGTAGTGTTAGTTGCTACGAGGAAAGAACTGGGAAATGTTCAGTGCTCAGCGCTTGAAACGCGAAACTCTTAGCACATGGTTGCCTAGCACGTTTTGCATCACCAGTGGGCGCTGTGGACACAAAGCTGACGTTGCACCACCAAACGAGCTTGGTGGCGCCACTCACCACCCCGTTAAAAAGGGGACGCTCCTAGCATCTATCCATACATGGTGGATTTTAGTACCACATGAAAGCGAGAGTGTTTGTTGTGAACTGTGAATGCATTCGGCCCCTCACCGAGCACCCAGCCCTAAATGTTAACCCAAAGAGCGCTGGTCTCCACGTGATCCTTGTATTGCGTTTCAATCGCTGAGTAGCCGTACGAGAGCTGATCCGCAAAGGGTTTGAAAGCTCTAGTTGACACGAGGGAAGAATAGGAGACACTGGCACGTGACTGACTTATGAAACGTCTAAAAGAGCTGTTTGGTTTGGGCACGGGAGTAGTGTGTTTGCGAGTGTGGTGTTATAGTTATAGCACCAGACTTCTGTGCTCGGAGACAGGTTCGATTCCAGCAACGGGCATTCTTGTTCCGTTTTTATTGAAGAGATCGGAAACGAGGTGCAACGGGAACCAACCTACGTACTTATTGGAAAGTGCCTAGGCGGAGTTAAATAATGCTTCACATTAAAACGTAGGGTAGTTAACCACATAGCGGGCGTAAAGAAGGGCATAAAATGCAATAAACGACAGAGCGACGAAGGAGCAGTTTAGGCACAGACACCGCGGTCGACTTACAACGTTAGTGTTTCCACTTTTTAGCTATTTTTGTATCTCTCACATACTTCGAAAACACAGAGACATAAAGAGTGAGGTGAATGTTTACGTCAGTCATTTGGAGTTAGGGTCGTTGCTTCCTGATTATTTTTTTTTGCTTTGTGACTCCGAGCGCGATGGACGGTAACACCCACCAATAGTGAATTTTTAACAAGACGCAGATTGTGAGAATTTGCAGAAGCACAGTGCTATCTTCAACCGCGTGTCAAAGCAGCGTTATTTTTTGCTTCCTATTAGATCGAGGTGCATTTAACGGGAAGTTTGGAAATCACCCTAAATACGGAGGTAACTTTAATATTAAGGGTAACCCTCAAATATTTAAGGGTAACCCTTAAATATTTTGGCAATACGTTCCTATGAGAAGATCTGTTCACCCATCAGTCGTGATTAGACTGAATATGAATGCGATTAGGATTCTTTACAAACTTCAGGCGTTTTGATCCTGTCTATCTGTCTTGTCTTGTCTTGCTTGCAGTCGTGATGCCGTAGTATTCGTTTCATCATCGTCACTCCGGCTTTGTGATCCGATACTCATTATGCCGTTGTCATGCTATGGTCGTCACTCAGTTGTCATGCATTTGTTGTCACACTTCGTCGTGATGTCGTCGTGGTCGTTTCATCGTCTTCACTCCAGCTTCGTCTTCCGACTCTCATTCTGCCGCCGACGTCACAACATCGTCGTTATACAGGCTTCACGTTACAGTCGTCGTCACCCCATTGTCGTCATACACGCGAGCTCATCGTAATTAATGTTTTCATGCTGTTGCCATACCATCGTCGCCATTTGGTCGTCATCACACTGTCGACGTCACGAATTCATCGTTGCACCGTCACCGTTATGCCATGACGGTCACTCCGTCTTCGTCATTCTGTCTTCATCGATGCATTAACGTCGGTGCGTAATTATATCGTAATCGTGCTTTCGTCATTTATTCATGATTGTTGGTCATTGCCATCCCATCGTTGTCATTGAATCGTCATCTGATTTTCGACATACCGGCGTCATTCCCGTGACGTAATTTCTGTGTCATTACATCCTCGTTACTGCTTCGGTGTAATACAGTCATCAACATGACGCCATGCTCATGGGCGATCATGGCAAGTTAGTACCCTAGAGAAGCGGCACGATGCCTGTGTAGTTCGCATATAGCCGACGCGAGTGACGTCTCACCATGACCACTACATATGTAATATAGTCACCTCAGGAATACGGTGTGTCTGTAGATAGCTCGGAAGCTGATCGCATTACCCTCGACAGTCATTGTGAAATTAGTCGTGCAGTATAGTCTTTACAGCCAAGCTGTATACCTCTAGCAGCCAAGGAAATTTTCGCGTAGTTGGCGTAAACAAATAACGCCAGGCTGAAAATTGAATACAAACAGCATATCTCCGTTGAAATCAGGCATACAGCATATAGCTCAGCACTCGTTTTCAAAAGAAACAACCACAAAACAAACATCAAAACCACATGATGGATGATAAGGTGCGTGTGAACAATGGGAACGCCCTACGACGCGTTCCGGTAAAGATTAGGTTGGCAGTTGCTTCGAAAGGGGCTGATGTCATTCAAAACCCTCGTGTGAAGTGCAAACCGTGTAATGTATGCTAATGACGTCTGCGAGTAATGCGAAGCACGTTTCTTCCCCCGCGTGTGTTTCCCGGAAAAGATTACGGTTGCGTAAACTACTCCGAGTGGAAAAGTACCCAACAGCATAGAAATCACGTAGTGACGTCACCATGGTCTAGCAACTCATTCAGTTCATTC